>NC_045967.1:37783226-37819678 GCF_010909765.2 Amblyraja radiata
CATAACACGCGAACCTCCCGCGGACTTCGCTCGAACTTCATATCACTCACTCGACCTCCGCGCGGCCCCCGCTTCTGGTTTGGTCGTGCTTGCCGCATGCAGTCACATGCTCGTGGGACAGGCCCTTTACAAATGTCACATTTTAAAACTTAACAAATAATTCCTTTTCCTTGCTGTGAGAAAGTGGACAGGCCACTAATAACTAAAATATGGTTTGGTGGTTCCATTTATAATTTAATAAAAACAAGTCTTTTTACTGCAGTGAAAGTATGCACAAAATAGTTTTCCCTTGCAGTGTTTTGAATTGTCCAAAGTTTTGCAAGTTCTCAAGACTACTACATTTCAATAAGGATCCATGACAAAACTATGGCCTCGGTCTTAAAGGCTGAAGTCTCAGAATTCCAAACTACACTGGCGTGAAATTTAAAAGTACATAAGTGAGGCACATATACAAAGGTTTTAAGATTGAAGAACATGCTTTGTGCTCCCAAATTTATTTGAGCAGTCTACAGTGCCTTTGATACTAAATCGAACTGTTTTGAAATTTGTGATATATTTCAGATTGAGATGTGTGACAACAATGTGTTAAATGAGGTCAGTACTTTAAGGATGATACATTGATAGCTATAGAAACAGTACATTCAATTGTGTTTTTCATTTTTAGTGTAACTATGTTAGTTTCTACAATATTTTAGTTGCACCAATAGCAGAAATTGCTGCATGCTTTGAATAAAATAGCCCTCGCTGTTATCCACTGCATATAGAAAGACAGTCGTTCTGAAGTTGCACTGAACCAACAAAAAAATGATTATTTCTTGATACATTATATTTATAACAATCCAAATATAAACAAGATTATGGGAAGAAAAATCTAGTTTCTTCTGATTTTGAACCTTCCAAAAACAGAAGTAACCATATCAGGAAATCTGGCTTTGTGGTTGCATTTGACAGTTATGAACCATTTAGAATTTCAACCAAATAATTTGTACTGCAATTGGATTGTGTTGGAGGTAACTTTGTGTTTATTGGCAGTGAATCTGCATTTTACCACATACCTATCATTAATAAAATGTAGCATTATGAAATGTAAGGCCTTGTGCAAAGGTTAGGTGGGGCTGACTCAATTTCTAATAACTTTCATATGATAATTTTGATTATTTAATTAACAAAACTCAACGAGCTTTCATATCTGACAGCAGTTTTCATTACTTCTCATCCAGCTGATATAACATGCCTGTGGTCTAAATTAATTAATATAAATTGAACTGGTGTCTTAAAAGCAGCTTCATACTGCAGAAGCTTTTTGTGTGAAGTATAATAAGGTGTCCATTTGATAGTTGATAATTAACTTTAACCATCTGTGCGAATGCCACTGTAAAATTAGAATATGATATGATCATTACTAACACTACATACACACTGCTGATCGAATAATGGAGAAAAATTCATAACATAATAGTCTACATTGAATTTTATATGTCAGTGCCATTGATACTTCATTTAACAAGAACCAAATTAACACATGCGTTGGCAAGCTAATTTGTGAGTTCAATACCAAAAGTGAAATAAATGACTGATAGATTTCCCCAAATCGACATGCTTTGTGGACTTTGAAATATCTGTGAGAGCCTGGTTTGAAAATAAGGCTTGCTTTGATTTTTGAATCATTTTTCCATTCTTTCATCTTCCTACAGAAACAATCAGTTCAAATAAACATTTAGCTGGAGTTGGACAATATGGGAAGGTTAGCTTATTAATGGAAAAGGCATTCTCCCATTCCAAGTGAGCATTTCCCATATCCTGTACTTTGATTTGTCTTCAGTCATACAGGTCATCCTGATCAGAAACGGGTCATTTTTAGTTTAAAATTTGAAGATTAAAGATCAGACAGTTGTAGATATATGGACGCTTGTTAGTCATATGGTAAGGCACCATAGTTTGGAGCGTAAATGTATGATTATTTGAATTGATAATGACTCAATGTATCAGGTTTAGTGGAATATTCTCCCTCATCTCAGCTCTTCCACAAACAACCATACATCATGAGTTGCAGTTGCATTAGACACTATGTTGGAAGTACAGGTCCACATGTAAAATCTACCTAGTTGAAAATGAGGTGCAAATACTTTAAATTTGGACAGTTTACCTAATGGGGTAAGTTATCTTTAATATTTAAGATACTAACTGCTTTGACCATGAAAACATAAGATATACTTTGAAACAAGTTGGTGCATACTTTATGCCAGAAAATGTTAACATTTGACCCATTGATTTAATGCGTATATTGATACTTTGCAGTACTGAAATGTGCCAAATCAATTGTGTCAAATGTTAACATTGGCAGTTCTTAATTTTATCGTAAATGTTCACAATTTGATTATTGAATTTATCGGGGGTTTTTTCTCTTTTTGAGAAACTGTTGCTGCAATGCTGTGAGAATATTTTAAAAGAAAAGCCTAATGATAAGAAAGGGATTCAAAACTAGTTGAATTGAGCATGATGCAATAAAATTGAATTTGTGCACACTCCTTCAAATGTTGCCTGTGTTATCTGATAACCTAATAATTGTATTTCACATTTTCTATATTAACGATATAGATATGATTTATTTAGCAGTGAAACCGGATTATTATCTCCTCAAGACCTACCTGCAATTACTTTTCCCCCTTTCATAACTTACAGAATAGTTTATTTCCTTGTTTATTTTCACACTGGGGTTCTCTTTTAGGTCACTCACCATTTGCATTCACAGTTCAGAAACGCCCTTAGCTCTCCTTTTTCTCCTCATGGGTACACTATATCTCTTATGGCTACCCCAATCCATCTATTCAATGTGAAGAATGTTTCCGACCCGAAATGCCACCTATTCATGTCCTCCAGACATGCTGCTTGATCTGCACATTCAGCACCTTGTTTTTCTTTGTTAACAACCATCTGCAGTTTCTTGCATCTTCATATTCTCTTTCTGCTACAACTTCCCTAATTCATGTCGGTCCTCTATATCGTATTGTGTCCAACATCAACTTTTAGCCTTAATTTTCCAGATCTTCTTTTCCTTTCTGAATCTTACAACCGCTTCATTTTCCTCTACTTAGCTATCTTAAACTCCTCCTCCAACAGGATGAGCAAACCTGCCTACAAGAACATTAGTTTCAGTGCTGTTGAGTTGCAAATCATCTGCTCTGTATCAGTCTCGCTTTCCATTACTTTGTTCCTAATATCCCAGGGATATTAAAGCCATCCCTCTAGCATTCTCTCTCCAGTTGCACATTCATCAGCACCATCCTCCCACTTCGATACTCACCTTTTTCTAAGTGATTGTTTTTAGGAGATTTAAACTATTGACCATTTACTTTATATTCTGTTTGTGCTATTTAAAAGACCCATGAACTAAAACAATCTACATAAATACATAGAAAATAGTTGCAGGAGTAGGCCATTAGGCCGTTTGCGCCAGCACCGCCAATCAATGTGATCATGGCTGATCATCCACAATCAGTACCCCGTTCCTGCCTTCTCCCCATATCCCTTGATTCCACTTGCCCTAAGAGCTCTATCTAACGCTCCTTTGAATGCATCCAGTGATTCAGCCTCCACTGCCTTCTGAGGCGGAGAATTTCCGCAAATTCACAACTCTCTGGAGAGTTGGTCGTTGTTTGAAAGTTTTATGAATGTAAGCTTTTACTCTCAAGGGTTAGAATAAATCTATTCTTGAAGGGTACACCTAACAAAAGTAATTTTGTAGCAGCAATTAAAGCAGTAATTCCAGCAGTATTTAAAAACAGTCAATGTTTGAAAGGAAAGATTGTTCAATTATTTCTTAGAACATTTACATTGGAGAAAAGATGACCACAATGTAGGTTTATGTAAGTTTTGGTAGAGAATATCATGGGAGATATTAACTTAAAAAAATTATGGCCAAAATTGGTATTTTTTAAACTTTGCAAAGAGACTAACATCATATTGTTAGAGTTCTGGCTTACAATGTACTCTTCCTCCTGTGTTAGTGTTTGTATTTGGTTTTTGAAAATTCAGTACGAATGTGAATTGATGATTCTGAGTAATAATCTCATATTTTTGCTCTATTCCTTTTGAACTTTAAATTTGCATCATGAGAGGAAAGAAAGAAAAGATAATTTACCTTGCACGTTTGACCTGCTTTGAATAACCAAGAAAAAAAAATCACATTCAATTAAATCCAAGGAAATGTGATCAGATTTGGTCTTAGTTTCAGGTTTTTATAGGCAAAGAGGATGTTTAGGTACAGATATGTATATATTTTTTACTACAGTTATCCTAGCAAATGTCATCTGATACATCAATTCCCAAAAGTCTATTTGGATTTTTACAAGGTGCCAAAAATATAAATTGCTTAAATGCAGATCATTCCAGATAAATGGGAAGCTTTATTGCCATCACCATGTGCTGACTTGTAAACACTTCTGTTCCTTGCTATTTCACTCATTGTCATGTTCTCACACATGCTTACTTCCTTTTGTGTCTCTTTGTCCCTCTACCTACAGCATCTCTCTGCCCCTTTGTTCCTTTCTGTTGTTCCCAATCTGAGTAGTATAGGATCCAGATTTTTAGAGTGGTTCAAGTATGTTAAAAGAGACTCGTTATGGATCTGTTTTAAAATATTTAGCAGAAAAAATATGAATCTATTTATCTGAACGGAGTAACAATTTTTTTTCTAAGCGGGTTGAAGTTATAAATATTGTAGAGTATTTACAAAGCATGCAACATCAGTGTCTGGATGTAATTACAACTGTGTTTGATTTTTTTTCCTTCATGCAATGACTTGGAGTCATACAGCTCTGATCACATATGCACTTTATAATAGACTTCAATGAACAGTTTTTGGCAACAAAACCTTGTGCTAAATTGTTTTTCAAATGCATAATCTTTATGTACAGATGGAACAAAAGACATGGCCAGTTTTTTTTAAAGCATCAAAAAAGTCAAATGGACAAAAATAGTTTTGTCAGACATCATGTTTTCCAAATATAATTCATAGCTGCAATTTTCACTGCACATTTATGTCAAATGAAATTATAAATTGTTTTAAATGATTTGAAGAAAACCAATTGCATTCCACAATACGTCATTGCAAAATGTGAGAAAGATGTTCTTCCATGTCTCAAAGGACATGTTTAACAGATGAACAGACCCACCTTCCCATCTGAGCCAGAAATATTCTATTATAGGCAAACCCAAGGCAACCTGCACAAGATTGACTTTGCGCGTACAAACACACACACACAAATGCTCACCTTTAGTAGTTCCCGCTTTGTGCCAGGACATTAGGAGTTGAGAAGAGGTCCAGTGGGGACAGTGTGGAGTGTGGTCGAAAATTCATTAGTGGGAGCATGGAAGACATCAGCAGCAAGAACTAACTAAACAAGCTAGGGATATGTGTGCTAGGCTCAGTAGAGATGGAATAGGTTGATGTTTTTCCCCATAAGTAGCAAGAAGCCGTTCTTGCCATGAATACTTTCTGCATATATTGTGCATGTTCAGCTACTTTGCATATGTTTTACAGCCTGTGACCTGTACACAATGGACTTAATAGCAAGGTGAAAGAATCTCTGGGCTGTGAGATGATTTGTATGTCACTTCTTCCATGCCTCAAAGGATTTTAACACATTTTCTTTTCATAGTTCTTGGTGAGGAAAGTAGTATATTTTGAAAATATTCTGGTTTGTGTAAAATATTCTTAGTTCATGTAAAATGTTTCTATTTTGTTTCAATTATTAAATCCTTCAACCATTGAATAATTAACCATCCATTTTATAAGTTTAGATTTGGAGGGTGCAGAGTAGCTCTATGTTGGCAATTTGAGGATAATCTTTCTAAACAGCAGCAGTTTTTCTGCAACACAAAATTCTATGTCAGTTTTCTCTAAATGAGTTTTACGGAGGATGTCTTGTAGCAGTCCAGAATGACCAAAATGATTGATTCTTCAATTTTTATTAAATATTAATCAAAGTCTTTATTTACTGCCTGTTGTTAAACTGATCCCCAAGTTTGCAATTAATTTAATAGTGTGAGCATTATCTTTTCATTGCTGCGGGTTGGACAGAACACTAGAACAAGATGCGTTTCTGATGGGTAGGTGTCATGCAACTTGTCTAAGATAAAAACAAGACTGCATGCAGAGTGTTGTTTCTTAAAAAAAATTATCATCAGATAAATATAGACAACTCCTAAATCAATGCTAAAATGGGATGTTAATGGGGTATAACAGAAGTTGAAAAGATACAAGGAGGCAGGATGGTGGAATGTTAGATGGCAACTGTGCTTAAAAGGCACTTATTCCAAATGAGTGATGCTCAATAAGCCATTCAGTTTGCCTGTTGTCAGGTTATGATATGCAATGTATAAAGTGAAAGCTTGATGGTTCAACCTACTGCTGCTCACTTCAGTTATTGCCAGCTATCATCTATTATTGTTCCTCCAGAACACATTAAATAATTACCAAACCACAGACTACAAATGTTATCTGTACCCTATTTTGGTCAGTTGGAGCATGTATGGGTTTGCTTAGATGTGCTGATAGAGATATTCATCTCATTAAATCAGTGAACAGATTTGCTCATCTGGATATTCAAGAGCATTTGACCCAAAGGTTCTGCTTGATTATCCAGTTTGCAATGTGAAAATAACCCTCCCTCTATCATTCCATGTGACTTTAAAAGCCTTTTACCTCAGGTTTAACTTTTTTTGTTTAGTTAGTAATAATATGTGCTGCTGTCTGGATAAAATGTGTGAAACTAAATGCAAAAAAGAAAATCATTTTTGTATTCATTATTTATAAAGAAATTTACTGTTTTAGAAAATTGTTCTATGCCTTTTAAATATTCTGATAGTGACTGTTAATTTATGATTTTCATTTGCCATGTATTCCTTTTCAACCAAATTAATGTAACTAACTGTCTATAAATACAATTCTTGTACATTATTTGTTTCGTATGTGTGATTTGATTGTCTTTCAGCAATTGTTATTTGAAGTAGCTGCTCTCCTGTGTTCCACAAACATTTACACACTTTAACACCATCTGGTGCTGCCGTCTGCCCTGGATTACCAACTGGGAATGGGATAGTATTTGTTATGCATGGCCCAGGTGGTATGAACTTGATCATATGGATAGTCTGATGAAAATGTGATTAAAAATGTTTGTGTGAAGTGTTTTCATTCCTTTTCTACTCAGATGATTTATATAAATATTGAATCATGAACAGTTGTGCCACACTTCAGCAAATAATGCCTGCGTTATCGGTCAATCGCTCCTCTCAACACCCAATAACATGGCTCAAATTTGATTTGGATTGAGAGTAATCTTTGTTTGAGGCTGATGTTGAGATCATGGCACCAAACCTTTAAATAAAGCTAATTAAAGGGATAACCTATACACTTTGAAGCACTCTATTATACATTGAATTGTAGAATGGTTACAGCACAGGAGGCCATTTGGCCCATTGTGGCCTAGTTGGTTTTCGACTGGAGAAAATCGCTATCTGCTACCCTCAGCTACTTGCAGATCTTTTCTCATTTATTTATCTATCCAATTCCATCTTGAAGGTCACAATTGTACCTGCTTGGCTTCACCCCATTAGCAGACAGTCCCTCCAGATACTAAACACACACTGTGTATAAAAATAGTCACTCTAGTGACCTCTAGTCCATGACCCCTCCATCAATGGGAACAGCTTCCTACGAGCTACTATGTTCAGCCACCTCTTCTTCATTTTATATACTTTTGCCATACCCTCATCAGTGGCTGAAGAAAATGATCCCAGCCTCACTAATTCATCCTTTACGTTGTCGCCTCTCCTCTCAGGAATAATTTTTATAACTTTTCTGGTCCTTGTCTTCACACCTTCCTATAACAAGGTACCCATACTCTTATAACTTCTCCAAAATCTAATTTTGATAAAGGTTATATCTAATATTTTCCTGATATTGAGGTCAGTTTGTAAATGTGGAATTTGGGAAAATGTTCATTCTCGTAATGAGCCCTGAATAAATAACATTTGCGTATTTTAATCTGTTGTGGTAATACAGTCCCGAGTCACTTCGAGACATGCAAAATCAAATATTAAAATGTATTAATTGTTTAATTGGCAGGATCTTTCTAGTGAGTGAAGCATTTGAAAAAAAACCCATCTGTTATGAATGAATGAATAAGTTTATTGGCCAAGTATTCACATACAAGGAATTTGCCTTGGTGCTCAGCCCACAAGTGACAACATGACATACAGTGACAGTTACGAATGACACATAAATCACTAAACATTAATAGTAAAACACCATTAATCAAACATGTGAACCAAACATAATACCAGAGCAAAAGGAGGCTACAGATTTTTGGTTGTTGAGTAGAGCTACTACTCGTGGAAAAAAAGCTGTTTTTATGTCTGGCTGTGGCAGCTTTGACAGTCCGGAGTCACCTTCCAGAGGGAAATGATTCAAAGAGTTTGTGGCCAGGGTGAGAGGGGTCAGAGATGATCTTACCCACTCACTTCCTGGCCCTTGCAGTGTACAGTTCATCAATGGAGGAAAGGTTGTAGCCAATAACCTTCTGAGCTGATCGGACGATCATGCTCCTTGTTGATTAAAGATTAGAGTAATTTCTTATTATTTGACTTAAAACACCTTGGAGGCTGGGATACTTATGTTTACCATTGTTCTAATGGAACAAGAATGCTTTTTGAATTCAAACACTCATGTAGAATACGTTGACCTTTTAAATTGGAAGCAATGTGATGTTCTGTTTTCCTCCTTTATACTTGAAGGAACATAACATTGATTGGAAAAGTTAATTATACTTTTTATACTTCTCTACAAGAAGTGTGACTGTTTTAATGCAGGTTTTAAAAATATTTCTCAGGTGCATTTTGAATAACGTTGTAGAACCATAATGGAGTTTGTGGGGTATATGCACATGCAGTTTTGGACTTTGAGGCTGTAATGGGCATGGCACTGATGAATTTCTGGGCCCTTGAGTTTCTATTAGTGGGTCTAGTTTGAGACAGCCAGCACAAAGGTTTTCAATGTATCTCAGTACACATGACAATACTAAACTAAAAGCAATAAGTAAATACAATAATTGTATTGTCTCGGTGGGAAAATATGCAGAAGATTGGCGGCATGATGGTGTAGCGGTAAAGTTATTGCCTTACAGCACCAGAGAGCCGGGTTCGATCCCGATTACGGGCGCTTGCCTGTACAGGGTTTGTACGTTCTCCCCGTGACCTGCGCGGGTTTTCTCTGAGATCTTCCGTTTCTTCCCACATTCCAAAGACATACAGAATTGCATGTTAAATAGCTTGGTATAGAGTGTGTAGGGTAGCAATTAAAGTGCGGGGATCGCTGGTCGGTGCAGATTCGCTGGGCCAAAGGGCATGTCCCCGCACTGTATCACCAAAGTGAAATAAACTAAATTAAAGGTAGAATTTCATTATACTATAGGGAGACTTGCTATAGGCATGTATGGCACATACATGCAAAAGTAAACATTCATTCATTTTAAAGAAGGGTTTCTATCATAATCAGTATTTGGACTAATCAATGCAATATAATTTCCTGTTTTTATATGTTTCTGACTGTTTTCTCTGGAGGTCTGTGGCTCTGAAAATCCAGAATGCCCAATATCTAGCCCACCCAAAATAAATACAATCTCCTAAATAAACTTAACACATCCTTTGAATAAAATGTTCACTATGTATATGGTTTAACTTCCATAATTCCTGTTAGAAAACTGATAGTGGCGACTAATAATCACCAGGAATTGATGGAATAATGGTAGGCAACGCACATTTTGCAAGGTTCATTTCTTTGCTACATATCAGTTGCAAATACTGTAGCTTGAATAATTTTATGACACTGTTCTTACATTAATCTTAGCATAAATGATTGGCGTCCTTTGACTGAGCTGAGGAGGAATTTTAATTATCTTTTGAATTATCTACAAATTGAGGACCATGGATCATTACAAACAAGAGTAAGATTTGTTTTAATCACCCAGGAAATTGTGATTGGGCAGGAAAATGGACAACGTATAGTTTTAAACAAAATGTGCTGCAGTAACTCTGTGGACCAGGCAGGCCTGCTGAGTTACTCCAGCACTTAATGTTTTTTGCTCAGGATTCCAGCATCTGCAATTCTCTGTCTCTAAATGTATTGCTCTACCCATTTTCTTATTAAACAGTGGCACAGTTTTGAGGAGATATGTTATCTATGTCTTAATTTCCCCTAACTTGCTGATATTTTAGATAGACAAATAACAAAAATGAAAAAACTTTTGAAAACTGATAAATCTTAACCAACTAAATGCTTTATTGAAACCAAAGTACACTCCAGTTCTAAAATTAAGTAGAAAAATATAAAGATAAGCTACAGACCTATTAAAAAAATCACATTTCAAAGTTAGGCTGGCATCATACAAAATCTTCAATCAAAACTAGTTGAATTTCAAAATGATGAATGATCCATTCATGAACTATACATAAAATGCATAGCTCATCATTTTTATATGATTGCACCTACCACCAGGAGCCCATTTGTCATAAAAAGAACCACAGGTGCATTATGTGATTGCCATCTTTAGAGGATGGGTTTATAGAAAACTTCAAGATGACTGTTGTGCTCTTTTGTCCACTGACTTTGTGGATCAAAACACTGTTGTCAATTTGCTCAAACATTTCTGATCAATGAACATGGCCCCTGTTGATAATGGGGATTTTGAAATTATCTTTACATCTTCAATGTTCTATTGAATCAGCTTCAACTAAAGAAATATCAATGATTAAAATAAATGGGCAAACATGTGCAGATGAAGTGCTTCCTTTACAAGGAGAACTCACTTCTGTCAGTCCTTTAATCCCCAGAGAACAGAATCCCATTTTGATCATGGAACATGCATAAGATTTCTACCACACAAATTCCAACAAAATATTCCCAAATATTTCTAAAGCTGAATATCATGCAGGAAAACATAGAATAAACAATAAACAAAATAAAAAATGCTTTCCTATTAACAGCATTCCTCAATTATGATATAATATGTTGTGGCTTGATACAAGAGTTGCAGATTTCAAGCTACTGTGTTTTGCGTTGATGAAGCCCCTGCATGTCAACCTTAATAGTCCATTGAATGAGGTTGAATGATGTGGCTCAAATTTCAGCGGGAGGCTCTGGGATTTGCTCCTCAGTGATACTTAATTCTGAATCTTCTGGTGTACTCTCTAAATTCTCCGAACTTTCGTAGCAGCCCGAGTCCCGTGGAATATCACACAGTGGACCTGAGCTTGAGAGTTGTGCATCAGTATTCTCTTCTTGCTCTTCTGTCTCAATTCCAGCTGTAAAGAATGCATCGAGTATATGAGCATTATATAGCTATTCTCAGTTGTCAGCCAACAGAACAACAAAGCCCTTAAACTATGTAATTTCAACAGTGCAAATGTATTCATCATGCAATCTTCTTCAGCTTGTACTAAAGGTTTCCCACATTACAGCCTAGTTATAATGTAGGAAACCCACTGTGGTACTTCTGTCCCATGTTTAAAGAGGTATTCCATTCTCGATTAGCTTTAACACACTATGGCATCCTTGATCAAACTGTAGTCGGATCAGAAATGAAATGTGTGAATCAATTCACTCCATCAAATTTTAAACACATAAATATTGATTATATTCACCATTGTTGTGTAAGGTACAATAGACAATAGACAATAGGCGCAGGAGTAGGCCATTTGGTCCTTCGAGCTAGCACCGCCATTCAATGGGATCATGGCTGATCATCCCCAATCAGTACCCCGTACCTGCCTTCTCCCCATATCCCCTGACTCCGCTATTTTTAAGAGCCCTACCTAGCTCTCTCTTGTAAGCATCCAGAGAACCTGCCTCCACCGCCCACAGACTCACCACTCTCTGTGAGAAAATGTGTTTCCTCGTCTCCGTTCTAAATGGCTTACTCCTTATTCTTAAACTGTGGCCCCTGGTTCTGGACTCCCCCAATATCGGGAACATGTTTCCTGCCTCTGTATGTACAACTGCAGAAGGACCTCTTTGCTCTTTATATTCGATTCCTCTTATAAAGGCCAACATGCTATTCGCTTTCTTCACTGCCTGCTGTACCTGCATGTTTACTTTCATAGACTGATGTACAAGGACCCGCAGATCCCATTGTACAACTTGACACCATTTAGATAGTAATCTGCATTCCTGTTTTTGCTACCAAAGTGGATAACCTCACATTTATCTGCATTAAACTTCATCTGCCATGCATCTGTCCACTCCCCCAACCTGTCCAAGTCACCCTGCATTCTCATAGCATCCTCCTCACAGTTCACACTGCCACCCAGCTTTGTGTCATCTGCAAATTTGCTCATGTTACTTTGAATCCCTTCATCCAAATCATTGATGTATATTGTAAATAGCTGCGATCCCAGCACCGAGCCTTGCGGTACCCCACTAGTCACTGCCTGCCATTCTGAAAGGGACCCATTAATCCCTACTCTTTATTTCCTGTCTGCAAACCACTTCTTGTCAGCACTCTACCCCCAAAACCATGTGCCCTAATTTTGCCCACTAATCTATGTGGGAACTTATCAAATGCTTTCTGAAAGTCCAGGTACACTACATCCACTGGTTCTCCCTTGTCCATTTTCCTAGTTACATCTTCAAAAAATTCCAGAAGATTCCGTGATTTCCCCTTCGTAAATCCATGCTGACTCGGACCGATCCTGTTACTGCGATCCAAATGTGCGGCTATCTCATCTTTTATAATTGACTACAGCATCTTCCCCACCACCGATGTCAGGCTAATTGGTCTATAATTCCCCGTTTTCTCTCTCCCGCCTTTCTTAAAAAGTTAACATTAGCTACCCTCCAATCCACAGGAACTGATCCAGAGTCTATAGAACATTGGAAAATTATCACCAATGCATCCACGATTTCTAGAGCCACTTCCTTAATAATAATAATAATAAATTTTATTTAATGGGCGCCTTTCAAACATCTCAAGGACACCTTACATAGTATATCGGAATAACATATAATCGGAATATAACTAGTAATAAAGACATCACAGAGACACAAATTAAAAACAGGATTCAATCCAAAAACAGAAAATCAAAAACACAGTGTGAAGAGGGAGCAGCGGCAACCAAATCGTGCCAGCGTCCACTCTCTCTTCACGGCAGCCATCTTGGACACAGACCTACAAGACTACAATTAGACAAAAAAATCATCCCCCCAGACCATCAGGCCCTGGGGATTTATCAGCCATCAGTCTACCAATGTTTTTAATCGATCAATATCACGTAACTTTCTGATGAGAAAAATTGTTTGTTTTTAAGAGTATACACGTGGTATTAAAATACTGCTACTTGTATTAAAATATCACCAGGAAATAATGTTTTACAAAATTGTAGAAAAGAAATCTGAATTTGAAGAGCAATATTAAAATAAAAGATCCACTTTTATAATCTAAAAATACTTAAAAGTCGATGTACAATGTTGTTATCTATAAATTAATAATTATTCTGGGTTAAATCAGGGATTGGATCTAATTTGATTGCTCTTTCAAGGAGTCGGCATGGCGACAGGGTTCTTTTTGTGTTGATTTCTGTTACTAGAATAGCCTGCAACTGGAAAGCATTGGACAATATTCTTCTGCATGATCATACGGTTAAAGGGAGAATTGTGCACAATGTAACACTAGCTTCTAGCTTTAATCAGTAATGAAAGCTGTCCCGTCCCTTTTTGGGCTGGGTTTCTTTCAGGAAGCATTCTATTTCAGGGGAACTCTGGAATAGAAGTAGACAACTTGACAATGCCTGGTTTAATCCAACATTAAACACGCATCTGCTGTAGATTCAACTTGGATTAAAACCTATTATCAATGGCTAATGATATCATGTACTACGATATTAAAATGCCATCAACTTGGCAGCTCTTCTGGTACTTTTGTTTCTGAGTCATAACTTTGTTTGTTTAAGCCTCACTTTAGGATTCAAGTGCCAATTGAGGCTAACACGTCAATGCAGCACCAGGGAATTAAAGATTGCCACAAGTATGCTCTATTCACAAAATGTTACAACAAGAACCTGATGGGCTAATTTAGGTGTATGTAAAAGTTGCTATGGGTAGATTTTAAATCAGGAAGTATTTTAGCGTTCTGACCAAAGTATCTTTATAATCAAAATATGGGGAACCAGGCCAAAATTCAGCTCAATTGCTGAATGCAAGATCCTACTGCTTATATCTGTTTGTTACATTTGATTTGATAGATGTGAAATATATTTCAAAATTCTGCAGCAGAATGCTATTCTGAAATTACTAAAATTCATCATCTTCTATGCTGAGTAGTCGGTCTAAGGTTGGAGAGTTATGGAAACAATACAGTTGATGAGAGTGGGCAGAAATGGCAATATCAGCAGGGAATTTGATTAGTGGATGCATCCTGTTTTATCTCTTCTCTCATTATTCTCTCTCTTGATTGTATTCTTGATCTTGCTTAGTCTGGCCATTATTCATTAATCTGTGCTAGAACTTGCACGAGTTGAAGAGTGAAACAGTGTGAATCAGATTTAAAATCATAGTGTGTAAGAAGGAGCTGCAGATGATGGTTTAAACCGAAGATAGACACAAAAAGCTGGAGTAACTCAGCGGGACAGACAGCATCTCTGGAGAGAAGGAATGGGTGACGTTTCACGTCGAGAACCTTCTTCAGACTCTTCTTCTTAAAATCAGAATTCTGATTTATCAAAATCAATGTTTTTGATCCTAGTGGATGTTTAAACCTTTCTTGGATTCACTGTCCAATACTTTGCCTTTAATAGAAAGAGCAGGTTAAACGTTTGAAATAGACTTGAACTGCCAATTTTATTTTCAAGAATATCTCATTTTTAAATGTGGATGTTTTTAGCAGACACTGTAATTTGATTTGATTTAAAAACAATCCAATCAAAGCTAAATCCTTCAGTCTTTCACAAGGAAGGAGTGGCTGATTGCGGAGGAGTTCAATGATTTCTGCTAGTTTCCATTGTGGAATCTAATTGAGCTTCCACCAACTGGCGATGCTACCAATCATTGTAGGTTCTTGGTTTATTCAGAGGCAAAAAAATCAACCTACTGTCATAGTCCATGAGTAGCTCAGCAGCTGTGAGTAATTTAGCTCTCTGCTCAGGGTCCAGGATATTCAGTTCATTCAGATGTGTCTCTTTCAGCTCTTTAAAGTCATCGAGAGTCTGGTAACCATTCAACAGCAATGTGGAAGTAAGCTCTTGCTACAGAGGGGAAAAAAGATCCAGCATTATGATATTGCAAAATGTTGGAGAAATGAACAAATTCACATGCAATTTTACAGCATATATAAATTAAATATTTTAAAAATATTTCCAGTAATTTCATAATAAGCTATTTGGAACATTAAAAAAAAACCACTTCCTTGCATCATTTACACAACGTTCCAAAAAACCCTAAAATAACGGATGCAAAAGCTGTATGCAAATGGGTGGAATAGTCTGATTTGGTTCATGAAGGGATGTTGGTTAGCAGACAATGTGCTGTTTCTTTAGACACCTTCTCTAAAGAACAACACTTGCTGCACATTACTACTCAGCCACAAGAAGACGTGGCAAGACAGGTAACCAAAGACTTGATCAAAGAAGATTGCATGCAGCTTAGTGGGAGAGATGGGGGAAGAGGGAAATAAATAAATAAATAGATGTGTTTGTGTGTGTGGGTATATATATATATTTATAATGTGTGTGTGTGTGTGTCTATATATATTTATAATGTGTGTGTGTGTTCAGGATTGCATTCCTAATGCGGTGAAAACACAGAAGCAAATACTTAGTTAAGACACAGATGGAGTCCATTCAGCCCATTAGATACACATAAATTCTAGCCTGGCATTCCCATCATTTCTATTCAACCTCTCCTTATTTTTATTTAAGAGATACAGCATGGAAACAGGCCCTTCAGCCCACAGGTTCCATGCTGACCAGCAATCACCCATACACTAGTTCTATCCTACACACTGGGAACAATTTACAGAAGCCAATTAACCTACAAACCTACACGCCTTTGAAATGTGGAAGGAAACCGGAGCACCCAGAGAAAACCCACGTGGTCATAAAGAGAACGTACAAACTCCGTGTCGACAGCACAGCTAGTCAGGACCAAACCCTGATCTCTTGCACTGTAAGGCAGCAACTCTACCACTGCGCCACTGTGCTGCCCCATTTCTCTGCACCTCTGTAACTTATTCTCTCTAACATGCCCATCAACATTCCACTTGCATATATTAAGGGATGGTTTGCAGTAGACAATTAAACTATAAAAATGGGAGGTAACTGGAGCACCTGGGGGTGCAGGGAGAATGTGCACTCAATCACACAGGAGTCCCTAGAACTTTAGGGCAGCAACTCTGCCTGCATCACGACCATAACAGTCTTACTGCAGCAGTTAAAATCAGGAATGTGTGAGAAGCTGAAATTGTAGGAGTGCAGAGACTTAAAAGATTTCTCTTCAGAGAAAACCGCTATCAATCTTTCTGTCAATGAATACTATCACCCGCATTCCAATCTCCTTCTCCTTCCACAAACATCTTTTTAATTTCCCAAATCAGTGCTCAGGTTCTCTGCAACACCTTGTTTGATGCTCTTCACATTTTCATCCCGTGGTACAGCATTGAAAGATTTTTCTTAAAGTGGCAAATTAATTATTTGTAAGTGACCAGGGTAAGTCACACACCCTCCCTCCAACACCATCCCACCTTCTATCACTGAAGATACTAGGAGCTGCCAATCAAAAGCCCTCTGTTATCTGTATCCACCCATCACCCGCAGCTCCACTCTTCCTCCCCCTCCCCCCAGTCGCACCAGGGACAGATTACCTCTAGTCCTCACCTTTCACCCCATCAGCCGTCGCATACATTACATAATCTTCCAGCATTTTCGCCACCTCCAACGGGATCCCACCACCAGCCACATCTTCCCACCTCCACTCTTTTCCGCCTTCTGCAGAGACCGTTCCCTCCTCAATTCCTTGGTTAACTCATCCCTTCCCACCCAAACCACCCCCTCACTAGGTACTTTCCCCTGCAACCTCAGGAGGTGCAACACCTGTCCCTATACCTCCCTTCCTCAATTCCGTCCAAGGACCCTAACAGTCTTTTCAGGTGAACCTCTTTCACTTGTACCTCCTCCAACCTCATTGACTGTATCCACTGTTCCAGGTGTGGACTCCTATATATAGATGAGACCAAGCGCAGGCTCAGCAATCGTCTCGTTGAACACTTCCGCTCAGTTTCCCTAAATCTACCTGATCTCCCGCTTGCGAAACACTTTAATTCCCCCTCCCATTACCACACTGACCTTTCTGTCCTGGGCCTCCTCCATTATCAGAGTGAGGCCCTGTGCAAATTGGAGGAACAGCACCTCATATTTTACTTGGGCAGCTTACATCCCAGCGGTATGATTATTGACTTCTCTAACTTCAAGTAACCCTTGGCATCCTTATCTCTGTATCTCCCCTCTCCCCGACTCAGTCAGAAGAAGGGTCTCGACCTGAAACGTCACCCACTCCTTCTATCCAGAGATGCTGCCTGTCCCGTTGAGTTACTCCAGCATTTTGTGTCTATCTTTGGCTTAAACCAGCATCTGCAGTTCCTTCCTACAATATCTACCCATCACTTGCCAGACCCCCCCCCCCACATCCATCAATCTGAAGAAGGGGCCCAACCTGAAACATTGCTCATCCATGTGGTCCACAGATGTTGCCTGACCTGCTGAGTTACCCCAGCGCTTTGTATAATTTTTTTCCATCTTTCCAATCTGTCTGCAGCCTAGATTGGGTGATCATCTCATCCAGCAATGCCTTTCCTGCTTACTCTACTTGCCTCCGACATTTTTGGTTTTTGCTTATTTCCATTCAAATAAATCCAGTTGTAGCCATCATAAAAACATCTGTAACATCTTCTCTTCCCATGTTCACATTTGCTATTTCCCATCTACTCTTCCCATTCCCCACCTACTCTTTGCCCTTGGTTCCATTTTGAAAACACTTGATAATGCTGCTCAGATTGTCTTCATCTCCCACTTTCACTTCCACTTCCACCATCTCTCATTTATCACGCTGCTTGTTAACCTGTGCCAGATGTGTAGAAATGTATTTCAATAAATATTGAGAAGGACTCATACCTTCTGTTGAATGTGTTTTGATTTGCCACATCAATGTGTTGCATGTTAGACAAGTCCCTGCATCACAATTTGCAGCATCTCTGTTTAAGGAGCTACTGAATTGCAAATGTGAAATGCATTTGACTAAATGAGGATGTAAAATCACCGCTGAAAGAAATTTAACAGCCTTTTGTTTTGACACCCTTTTAAAACTGGCAGGAATGCTTGCAAATTGGAACCTCATTTAAGGCAGCTCTTTTTCCCAAAGATGTCAGTGGAAAATTTATAACAATCTCCTTCAATTTGACGGATATTTCCTTTTCCATTTTCTAGTTTGACAACAAAGAGAAACATAGAAGACATGGTCAGCTTGCACAATGATGTCGGGCGAAGTACCTGAAGTTTGCAATCTATTCTCTGTCTCAATATCACAGAATACATTTCTGGGTTGTCTTGAATGTTGAAATGATTTGATGACAGCGATTTATTCCAAATATTTATCTCCATCTATCACTTTGGCGTGAGCCCCATTCATGTCTTAAATATGTCATTTTGAATTCACTTTAATGTCATGTTGAGGAAGAACTGTGTAGTTGGAGACTGTCCTTTTACGATACTGGATCTGGATCTAGATGTAGTACGCTGTAAAGCTCGAGGTGGAGCATCACATAGTCACCAACTCTTACTTTCTTCAACTGTACCAACCTCCACTAATCATTTCTCACTGAACTTTCCTCAGATCCTTTTATCTATTCAATGGTTCTGTTGAAAGATCATTGATTTCTTGATTAGAACGGGTGTCAAAGGTTATGGGGAGAAGGCAGGAAACTTGGATTAGGAGGCAGATCATTCATGATTGAATGGCAGAGTAGACTCGATGGACCGAATGGCCTTATTCTACTCTATAACTTGTGAAGGGGAATTTGAAAGGAACTCTGTTTCTGTCTGCCCGATGTGCCGTGTTTACAGCATTTTCTATTTTGTTCTGTTTTCAATTTTTGCTTGCTTGTATACTGCTCTTTTAAATTATTTGTTTCTACTTGAAAAGCTGTTTTTTTGGCCATTTAACCTGGAAAGGAAATGCAACCTCAGTTTCCCCTTCTGACAATCTTGAAACTAGAAAAGGAATATATAGCTCTCACTGTTATTCCACACCTGCCTTGAGCAGAGTATTTTGAAACAGAAGCAAAATACACAAAGAGCAAAAACAAAACTTGGTACAATGTACTAAACTATTCAGCTCCCCAAGGTTCAATTTCTTATTTCTATCAAGTTCCTTGGAGTAATGGTTGGAATAATACAACCAGATTCAGTGTCATTTGTGTTGGAAGGATAACCAATTTTCTTGGACAGGCACAGAAATTCACCTTGTTACAAAGTGTTACAAGGTGAACATATGTGCACTCAAGTATAACCATCACATTAGAAAGGTGTGTTGTAATTATTAGTGGGGCAGTTGTCTTTCCTTGCACTGCCCTCACCCCCAAACCCTGAACCATTTTCTCTCTTGTGTCTGTACCTGATGAGAGCCAACAAAGACAATTGGTGGTGGGCCCTCTTCAGCTCCAAAATCCAGATACAACCAATAGTATCTCGACCCTCAGAGCAGAGGTCTGATCTGCCTGCCTCAACCTCTGCTAAAGTCAAGGGTAGCTCCATATAGCACCACAGACAATTGAAAAGTTAATGGTTTCTAGCTACTCAAGGACGTGCATGTGAGTGTTCATCAAAAAAGCTATATGATGAGGTCCTGCTTTTTTTAATAGAATTAATTCATGTTTATTATTTTGTTTCACATTTTTGGGGGGAATTCTTAATGCAAGTGGAAATTGCCATTGTACTGTCTTCTCAAAGCATTGGGAGCCACAAACTGATAGACAGATCACAATGATTGAATGGGTGAAATTCCTTGCATAAGTATATGAAATCAGAGAGACAACACCAATGTCCACTCGTCTTGGACAGTTTCACACAGGGGAAAGTAATGTCCTGTTGACAATCCACCAACATGGTCCTTATCTGCTCATAGGCAGTTGCCAGGTAGATCCTGGATGCGTTTCAGGTTACGACCTTGAAGTCTCCAGAGGAAATATGTAGAGTGTGGAGGTTTTTTTGGCAGTCACTAGTAATATGATTCCATCTGGTTGAACAGAGGGTAGGTCATCTTCTGGGGGGTTGCTGGTTCCTGTCATAGCTGGTGCAAGTGCCAGAGTTTCTGGTAACCTAAAATGTCAAGCTGAATTTCTCTTTATACAGTGCATTACACCAGTGATGCCCTACTGAGAGTTTGGCCCCTTTTGACTTTTCCCAAAATGGCACTTATTATCTCGTTCTCATGACATAGTTTCATTTGGGTGTATCTGTTAGCCTGAATTCTCAATAAATCATTTCCACTGGGAGAGTAGAAAGCAGTTATGAGCTGTTGGTATTTATTTGTTTCTACTGATTCATTCATAGGAGGAGACGTTCCTGGTAAGGGGTCCAGCATTGATTCTACATGGAGTCATACAGCACACAAACAGGCCCTTTGGCCCAACTTGCCCATGCTGATGAATATGCCCATCTATGTTAGTCCAAACTGCATACATTTGCCCTATATCCTTACAACCCTTTCCTTATAAATGTACCTGTCCAAATGTCCTTTAAATGTTGTTATACAGTATTACCTATAGTACCTGCCTCAACGACCTCCACCAGCAGCTTGTTCCATATACCCACCCTCCTTAGGGTGAAAAATTTGTCCCTCAGGTTCCTATTAAATCTTTCCCCTCTCACCTTAAACCTATGTCCTCTGGTTCTTGTTCCCCTACTTTGGGTAAAAGACTGTGCGTTTACCCTATCTATTCCTCTCATGATCTTATACATCTCTATAAGATCACCCCTCATCCTCCTGCACGCCAAGTCCTAAACCTGTCCAACCTTTCCCTTTAGCTCAGGACCTCATGTCCTGGCAACATCTTCATAAATCTTCTCTGCACTCTTTCCAGCTTAACAACATCATTCCAAAACTGAACACGACACTCCGAATGCGGCCTCACCAATGTCTTGTACATCTCTGATTGGGACTGAGAAGTTGGTAGTGAGGTATATTCTTGACCAATTGCAGTAATCTGATGAAGTTGTACCCCTCGAGTCATTGGCCCGTGAGGTTCAGATTGGAGATCCAGCAACGAGGAAGGATTGGTGACATGTTTCTAGGTCAGGGCGGTGTGTAATTTAGATAGCATCCTGCAGGTGGTGGTGTTCTCATATACGTGCTGGTCATTGAATTATCAATGTAACTATGCATTATTGCTTGTGTAGGGAGTGAATGTTGTATTTGCAATGCACATTGTGACCGTATGACTTGCAATGCACAGTTGACCACTGGCTGTTAGTTGACCATTGACTGACTAAATAAGTCTATTTACAAATTCTATCTCTATTACCAATGGGTGTTATAGCAATGAATATTGATGTGGTATGCCTGACTTTAAATGAACCACAGGAGTTGCTTTACATTTTAATGACAAGTTGCAGCAAACACTGTGTGTTTGCCATTAACTTTACACAAACCTGAATATGCTTTTGCTGAACATATAAGTTGGCACTTTAGAGTTGCCTTCTGGAAGTGATAGGAATTTCACTGAATTTAACCCCCTCGCAGTGTAATTCTGTAAATTTAAACCCATGAATTCTCTAATGTCAACGGTGTAAAGTGTCTCACCTGTAGATTAATTCTGTCCAATAACTCTTGCAGGTTCTTGGGCTTCGGCCTTTTGCTCTTGGTGAACAGTCTTGATCTCCTAGGTTGTTCTACTTCATTTGGAAGAATATCCACGTAAATAAATTTAAAGGATCCTACTTTGTTTTTCAGCATGCCAGTCCATGTCCCTACTGGTGGTTTCTCAATAATGTCAATGATATCTCCTTTCTGTTAGTAAATAGAAAATAAGTTAGATAAATGGAACAAGGTTAAAGTCCATGCATGTTATTTGCAAACGGAAATGAGCCCTATCGCTTCCTCATCCAATGATTATTATTCATGTTGTAATCTTTCCATGTATCATTTATGCACACAAGGCTGCATTATGTTATTACCAAAATAATAATGCTGTTCTGAGGTGGGTGGGCATGGAATTATTGTGTGTTCTGTACAGGGCTGATAATTGCATCTGGGCTCAGTTCTAGCAACGTTTAGAGAAAGAGATTGCTCTATGATATCAGAAAATTAATTGAATGAGAAAAAGAAAAAAAATCAGCTCTAGGTAAAGGAGACTCCTCAAGATAAAGAAGAGGTAAAAGGAGAGGTCCTAAAGGAATTGGGATTAAAAACTTGATGGGTAGAAATATAATCTATAATGGGAGGCATTTAAATAGGAGATGTTCTAGCTACGGTCTGTATAGTGTCACGGAGAACGGACGGGATATGGAAATTGAAACCAGTGTTGTGTAGTTATAAACCTAATAACTGCAGGTCAATCAGTTTAATCTCAAGAGTGAGAAAGTTCTCAAAACAGTAATCATAGACAACATGATAATCATTTAGAGAAGTGTGAATTGATAGATAAAGCCAACGTACATTTTGTAAAAGATAAATTGCATCAAACTAACTTGATTTTTAATTAAATTCATAGTCAGAATCAATGAAGGAAATACCTATTTGTATTGCCTAAGATTCTTTCGTATCGAATCGAATTGAATCCTTTATTTGTCATTCAGACCTTTCGGTCTGAACGAAATGCTGTTGCCTGCAGCCATACATGTAATAATAACAAAACACAATAAACACAAATTAACATCCACCACAGTGAGTTCACCAAACACCTCCTCACTGTGATGGAGGCAAAAGTCTTAGAGTTACTGTCTCTTCCGCCCTCTTCTCCCTCTGCGCCGAGGCGATACCCCACCGGGCGATGGTATCAGGTCACGCGGTTCAAGCTCCGCGGCCCGGGGGTGGTCGAAGCTGCCGCCCTCCAGTCCCAGCGGAACGCAGCTGCTGCAACGGGTGCTCCGGAAACAGGCACCAGCCTGTGACCTGCGAGCTCCCGACATTGTCATACACTGGCCTGCGGCCGAAGGACCCCGGATCCAGGTCGCCGCCGCCAGAACGGCGCCTCAGCCGCCGGAGCACCTTCTCCGCCCCGCACCGGGCCGCCCACACGGCAGCGTCTCAGCCCCGCACCGGGCAGCCCCCACGGGAGCGCTTTCCAGCCGGAGCCGGTCCGCCCTCACCGGAGCGCCTTCCAGCCGTAGCCAGGCCACCCACACGGCAGCGTCTCAGCCCCGCACCGGGCTGCTCACACGGGAGCGCCTTCCAGCCGGTAGCCGTGCCGCCCGCACGGGAGTGTCTCAGCCCTGCGCCGTCCGCCCTCACCGGAGCGCCGAGTCGTGCCGCTACCCGAACGTCGCCACAGCTCGAAGACGGCCAGCCTCGCGTTGGTGAGTCCTGGCTGGCTCTACCTCCGGACCCTCGAGGTCGGTCGCAGGTTGGAGGCTGCCAGCTCCGCCATTAGGCCTCAGCGCAGACGGGGAAGAGAAGGGGGATACGACAAAAAAGTCGCATTCCCCGAAGGGCGAGACGAAGCCCTGTTCACCACCCCCCCACACACATACACCACCTAATAACCAAAAAAATTACTAAACTAGACAAAAAAAACAACACAAAAAAGTAAAAACAGACAGACTGCAGGCGAGCCGCAGCCGTATCACAGCGCCGCCACTTCCTGATGTGACCAATAGGTTGCCTCAGCATGATTGAAAATTGGGCAAGCATTAGGAAACAATAGTGATCAAAGATAGACACCTTTAAGTTCTAGTAAAACTGTAAAGAGATTAGGGATATATTTCAAGATGATATGGACGAGATTGGTGAATGAAATTTAATGCTGATGAATGTGAAGTGTTGTATTTTGGTGGGATGAATTGGAAGGGGCAATACTATGCAAAATACACAATTGTAAAAAGGGTAAAAGGACAGGGAGATCCAAAGGTTTTTGTGTATATTACGTTAGAAGTGCCTTCTCAACTTAAAGAAGTGCTTTTGAAAAATGTTTATGGTACCTTGAGCTTTATAATCCGGGGCATGGAACACAGCGGCAGAATGAACCTCTATAAAATACCGGTTTGGCTACAATGGTGTAATGTGTCCACACATTAAGAATGAGTGAATGTTTTGTAGAGGCTGCAGGAGAAATTTCTATAACAATTCCAGAAAGTGAGACTTCAGCTGCATAAATATACTGTAGAAATTTGGGTTGCTCCTGAATGAACAGATTGTGAGGAGATGTGATAGAGGTATTTTAAACAAGTACGGTTTAACACAATTGATGGAGGGGAACTGCTGTTCGGCAGTGTGGTCAAGAATTAGGATGCAAGGTGATCAGTGATTAGCAAGATGAAAGTGCATGGTTAAAAGAAAACCACAGTGACATGAAACCTGAGTTGATAGGTCCTGAAATTCACTGTAGAGGTAGAATCAATTCTAGGGAAGGTACATAAAATGCTGGAGAAACTCAGCGGGTGCAGCAGCAGCATCTATGGAGCGAAGGAAATAGGCGACGTTTCGGGCCAAAACCATTCTTCAGACTGATGGGGGGTGGGGGGGGCGGGGGGGGGGGGGGGGGGGGGGGGCGGGGAGAAGAAAGGATAAAGGAGGAGGAGAGGAGCCCGAAGGCTGGGGGATGGAAGGACAGCCCGAGACCCGAGGACTGAGGAAGGGGAGGAAGGACAAGAATACAAAATTGGGATGTTCATGTTCAATTCTAGGGAGTTTGTAAGCATCTGAAGGAAAAGTAATTACAGGCCTTTGGGAAGAAGGAAGATGAATGAAAGTAACTGGATTGCCTTTATATAAAATGGAGTTAGGCTCAATCGGCAAATGGCCTCCTTTTGTGTTATATTATTCTGTGATTTTGTGAATTAACTCTACAGTACCAGGCAGAATTGATATCTTTCTTGAAAGTATGCAAGGCAATTTATCCCTGTACTTCTTTTGCTACTAACATTTGATGTTACAGGAGATACAATGTGACCTCCCAAACCTGCAAATCTCCTCCCTTAGCTGTGTCACCTCTTGTGGGTGCTAATAGGATTTCTGCTCATCAGATCTTGCAATCATCCTGATCAACCTATTGTATCAGGTCTTGGTGGAGCTTGCTATTAATCTGTCAGACCTGCTGGGGCTACTGTGTGAATATGTTGGAAAGATTGCACAATTTTGAAATTGTGGAGTACATGAGATATTAATACTCAGGGAAGGAAGCTACGGTACAAAGTTAATTGTTCAGAACTTTGCTTGTGCAATGGGGAAACGTTTCAGTTTATTTTTGGCTATAACTCAGTTTTGCTAAGTAGTATTTTTTTTAATTAATATGAAGTCAAGCACTAACGGAATACCAAAAATACGTCAATTTGCATAAAGGCTTTCCATCATCGATACTAACTATGAACACAGCTTTCTCTGCAGCATTATGAATTCAGTGAACAATGTACATTTGAGTATCAATCCATAGGAGGCAACAAACTAATGTCTTACCTTAAGTTTTAAAAGATTCAACATCATATGGACTTGGGATGAAATCCGTATGGACCCTTGACCGGCCACAGAAAGGTCCAAGGTATGGGGGTGGAGGTTCTCTAATTGGACACTGTCTCTACGGCTGACTTCAGAATCTGGGGTAATGGATCTCCACCTGTAAACATAGAACATTGATCGTGCTAGAAATTAAGTCAAACAACAATCACTTTACATCAATGCTTTGACAGCTCCTAACTTCTACTCCAGGGTCATGGCCAACAATCCATTGTTTCCCAGACATGTGTCATCAGGGAATCTTCTCTCTTTGGCCCTCCAGTCTCATCCCATTCCCTTAACCAGAGCTGCCTGCTTCTACTTCTTCACTTCCTTCACAAACATGCAAAATACCTGGTAAAATGTGTCATTTCAATACATGTTGTGTTTCTGCAGAATATTTTTATTTCAATTATATACGTTTTGTCTCCCCTTGCGCAATGGTTCTTAATCAACTTCCATGGTTATTCTGAGACTGTCACTATAACGGTTTAGAGTCACAGTGAGCCACAGCATTGAAACGGGTTCTTTGAGTCTACATCAACCATCAATAACCAATTACTCTAATCCTGCCTCAACCCATTTTCTCCTCATATACCTCTATAAGGTGCTGCCAAAAGTGACTGGATGTGTCAAGTGGTCAAACTGCAATGAAAGCCCATTGAACACAACACACTCCTATATCAACTAATTTTTTGCACAGCAAACAAAAAATATCAGGCTTGAATACCAGGCTCAGAAAGATGAATGGTTCAGACAATATAACTGTTGATGACATCTGAGCACCTGTGGTATTTGGGCTGAATTACTTTGCATGATTTTCTTGAATGTCAATGTTAAGGTCATTGGAAGTATTTATTTTTTCAATAATTGCAGAGTGGGAAAAAGCCCTACAATTTCACAATTGAATTTAGCTTTTTCAAACAAAAGCAATTTTCACAACTAGAATTTGGACAAATTCCAAATATTTCAAATACAGCGTACTTAACATAAATTTATCAGTTGGAAGAAATCTTTACAAGTGAGCTACGAAGTTAAAATATTGTTGGTTCACTTTTCACAGATGATGCGTGACCTGGTAGTTTTACAGTCTCTGCAGTTTAAAAAAATGTTTTAAAGCCACACAATAGTCTTCTTACGTTTTTTGTATTATTGGACACTGGTAAATTGTACTGATAGAATGAATATATCTGATCATGATTGTTATCTATATGGTCAGCACTTGTGAAATTATATCTATATTACTAAATCTCTGTTCTTGACCGCCTTTTGGCCGTCTGGGCTGCGATTCCCGAGAGAACGCGCCACCTACTACGCCGTCATTTTTGGCCACCCTCGCTCAGAGCCCCCTCCGCCGCATGTGTTGCCGAGGATTTTTCCGAGTCGATGAAAAATGACAGAGATATTAATGTTTTTACAAAATTCACCATTCTCTCTGCTGCCCCTGTCTGGAGGGAGGGGGAGGGACTATAAAACCAGGAAGTGGGGTGCCTCAATTAGTCTCTGCAAGATGGAGCTCTGTCAATTAGCCTCTGTAACTCTGAGCTCTGAATGACTGAACAAATGTCTACATCACCGTGAGTACCCTAAATGTGGTTTGAAAATGAATATATGGTTAGTTTGAAGTAAAAAAGCACTGCCTGCAAATGGTTGTTTGGGTTTGGGTTGAAGTAAAAAGGCACTCTCTCTCTCTCTCTCCCCCCCTCCTCTCTCTCCCCACTTCTCTCTCCCTATCCCTCTCTCTTTCTCTCTCTCTCTCCCCTGTCTCTCTCCCTTTCTCTCTCCCACTCTCTCTCTCCCTCTCTCTCTCCTCTCTCCCCCCCCCCTCTCTCCCCCCCCCTCTCCCCCCCCTCTCCTCTCTCCCCCCTCCTCTCCCCCACCTCTCCTCTCTCCCCCCTCTTCTCTCCCCCTCTCCTCTCTTACCCCTCCTCTCTCTCCTCTCCCCCCCCCTCTCCTCCCCCCCCTCCTCTCCCCCCTCTCCCCCCTCCCCCTCTCTCTCTCCCCTCCTCTCTCTCCCCCCTCTCTCCTCTCCCCCCTCCTCTCTCTCCCCCCTCCCTCTCTCCCCCTCCCCTCTCCCCCACCCCCCTCTCTCCACCCCCCTCTCCTCTCCTCCCTCCCCCCCTCTCCTCCCTCCCTCCTCCTCACCCCCCTCTCCTCTCCCCCACTCCCCTCCCCCTCTCCTCTAGCCCTCTCTCTCCCTCCCCTCTCCTCTCCCCCCTCTCCCTCCTCCTCTCCCCCTCTCCTCCCCCTCACCCTCATCTCCCCCCCTCTCCTCTCCCCCCTCTCCTCTCTTCCCCCCTCCCTCCCTCTCTCTCCTCTCCTCCCCTCCCTCTCCTCTCCCCCCCTCCTCCTCCCTCTCCTCCTCCCCCCTCTCTCTCCCCCCCCCTCCCTCCCTCCACCTCTCCTCTCCCCTCTCTCCTCTCCCCCCCCTCTCCTCTCTCCCCCTCTCCTCTCCCTCTCCTCCCTCCCTCTCCTCCTCTCCCCTCCTCTCCTCTCCCCCCCTCTCGTCTCCCTCTCTCCCCCTCTCCTCTCCCTCTCCCCTTCCCCCCCCCCTCTCTCTCTCTCCCCTCTTTTCTCCTCCCTCCTCCCTCCTCTCCCTCCCCCCCCCTCCCCCTCCCCTCCCTCCCCTCTCCCCCCACCCCCTTCCCCCTCCTCCCCCCCCTCCCCTCCCCCCCTCCCTCCCCTTCCCCCTCCCCTCCCCTCCCTCCCCCCTCTCCCCCCTCCCCCCCCCTCCTCTCCCCCCCCTCCCCCCCCCCTCCCCCCCCTCTCCCCCCCACCCCCTCCCCCCCTCTCTCTCCCCCCCTCCCCTCTCCTCCCCCCTCCCCCCTCTCCTCCCCCCCTCCCCCCCTCTCTCCCTCTCCCCCCTCTCCCCTCCCTCCCTCCCCCCCCCTCCCTCCTACCCTCCTCTCCCCCCCCTCCACCCCCCCCCCACCCCCTCCCTCTTCCCTCCCCCTCCCCCCTCCCTCCCCCTCCCTGCTCCCCCCTCTCCCCCTCCCCCCCTCTCCTCCCTCCTCTCTCCCTCCCCCCTCCTCTCCCCCCTCTCTCTCTCTCTCCTCCTCCTCTCCTCCCCCCGCCTTTCCCCCTCACCCCCCCCTCCCTCTTCTCCTCCTCTCCCTCCACCCCCCCTATCCCTCTTGCCCCTCCCTCTGTGTGTGGCTCTCTCTCTCTCTCTGTCCTCTGCCTCCCCTTCTCTCTCTGCCCTCACTCTCTACCCCCCACCCCCCCCCCTCTCTCTATATGTGACTGCAAGTTGGGGGCTATGCGTCGGTAGATAGGGTGGTTTATGGGGTAAAAGGAGCAAATTAATAATATTAATATAATATCAAGGGGGTAATTAGCGTGAGTGCGGGGGGGGATAGTTAGTGTGTGTGATGCTGCATGCCGCCTCCCCCCCCCACAACCGCACGTTGGGGGAACAGACCCAACGGTCTGCACTTGGTTTAGTATCTCATTAGATCTTACTCTTTTTACCTTTGAATGGATTTCAGGGGCTATGTGGGGTGGGAGGATGGTGTGATAGAAACATCAAATACAAGAATTCCTCTCAGATCACAAATCTGCTGGGGCATCCACCCCTGGATCATGTTGTCATATGACTTGATATTAGCCATGATATACATCTCAAAACTAAAGTGCTGAAGCATAGCTCTCTCTGAGAAAATATCTCGGGCATATGAAACATATCTATGAAGCTAGTCAAGGCAGAACTGGTGATTAGTTCAAAACTCCAGATCTATCTGTGCCTGGCCTGTTTCTTGTAAATATCTTTGGAAATGCTTCCCTTCAGTAAACAGAGGCGATCTACACATTCAAAGATGTTAAATTCTCCAGTTGGGACGTTTGTTGGATATAAATAGGAGGAAGTTCATTACACCTGCTTCGAATATTGGAACACAAAAGTATTGAAGTGAAAGAGCACCAGGCTTTCAATTAAGTTCATGGTGGTATTGCAAGGCAAGGATTACATTATCTTCATTGTTTGAACCTCAGCTTTAATTAAAATCATGTAAATATTTGTCAGCTCCCATTTTTAATTTTATCAAAATGGAAAAAATAGTAATATCTAGAATGCAACTACAACAATACCTAATTTTAGGGACCTTTCAGTATGACTCCCGTGTTCATTTCGAAACACATTCAAAAGTTTTTTTCACATTCCTATGGATCTCATATCTTATTGTGCTGCTAACTATGGTACTTACTGCTTGAAGTCTGTCTGCTGAGTGGACTGTTGATGTTCTCTTCTGATTCACTGGCTGAGTACGAGGACCTGTCCCCTAGTCTTAGGTACATGAGATCATCAGGTGTCATTGGAGACATGGGACATTCTTCTCCACTTTCACTCTGAAGGAAGAAATTGTCAATAGGTCAATATGAGCCACGACTTGTATTGAACTGCCAATTGAACGGCCAATCTTGATATATTTTCTTACAGTTGAATCAAGAGTCCACTTCCAAGTTTCCATCGCTGCCTCTAACTGTCAATACATTTCCTGACTACAGTTCACTGAATTGTTGACCACTCTTTGTATTGCGGAATCTTTAACCGGTTTGAACCAGCCTCTATCTTCTTGCCTTGAAATACAACTGCTGAGATTCATGGATGACCTGCATAGAGTTATAATTGATTTAATGCTGAGATTGTTCCTTTTTGGGGGAAAGATGAAGAATAGAAACAGTTAAATTCTAATGGGCCTGTCCTACTTACGTGACTTTTTCGGGGACTGCTTGCACCCATCATAGGTCGTTACAGGTCGCCGACGTTCCAGCGGCGACCAGAACAAGGTACGGCTCTTTGGGCAACTACTCACAACCATACAGGCTTCACCACAAGACATGTTGCCGGTGTGTCGCCTGTATGGTCGTGAGTAGTCTCCTCAGTCACCCAAAGTGTCGTAGTGTCTTTCTGGTCGCTGCTGAATTTTCGACACGTTGAAAAAATTTTCGCCGACCTGCAACGACCTATGACGGGTGGCGGTAGTCGCCGAAAAAGTCGCGTAAGTGGGACAGGCCCATGATGAATTAGATTTTACTTCTGTTTAAATTGTTGTCAACTATCATTTAGAAGCGGAATGCTTCATTACAGTACTTGTAATACTTGTGTGATAATGTGCATAAACTGAAGGAGCTCACCGACAGACACAACTTTCTTCCCTCCCTCTTCTCTATCTAAACAAAATATAAGTCTGGCATGTTTGGCTGAAAGTTACCCTGTCTGTAGTTCTCCCTCATTTAGATCAATTACCCTCTCTCATTATCAATGTAGCATTGACTGTCTTATTTTGTTCTTCCAGAACCAAGGGTCACAGTTTAAGAATAAGGGGTAGGCCATTTAGGACTGAGATGAGAAAAAATGTTTTCACCCAGAGAGTAGTGAATCTGTGGAATTCTCGGCAGTGGAGGCCAATTCTCTGGATGTATTCAAGAGAGAGTTAGATATAGCTCTTAGGGCTAACGGAATCAAGAAATATGGGGAGAAAGCAGGAATGGAGTACTGATTTTAAATAATCAGCCATGATCATATTGAATGGCTGTGCTGGGTCGAAGGGGTGAATGGCCTACTCCTGCACTTATTTTCTATGTTTCTAAGTTTCTTCCACTAGCCTGCCCAACTCTGAACTTACAATACTCTACTTACAAGGAGCAATCCCAACATCATCATTGTTGTTATTGTCATGGGGCAAACGGACCTCTTGTTTGCAGAAGTTGAACATCAGCTGTTAAAAATATCATAAGGTCATAAGTAATAGGAGTAGAATTAGGCAATCGGCCCATCAAGTCTACTCTGCTATCAATCATGGCTGATCTATCTCTCCCTCCTGCCTTCTCCCCATAACCTCTGGCATCTGTACTAATCAAGAATCTATCTATCTCCGCCTTAAAGATAACTACTGACTTGGCCTCCACAGCCTTCTGTGGCAAGAATTCCCCCCTCTGACTGAAGAAATTTCTCCTCATCTTCCTAAAAGAACATCCTTTAATTCTGAGACTATGTCCTAGACTCTCCCACTAGTGGTCCCAACCAGCTCATCTCTATCATGGATATCTAATCACTCTGCACCATAAGAGAATCAATGCAGAAGGTTAAACCTGGTTTAAATAGTAAATACAATCTTAAATACAATCCTTCTCAGGACCATATTTTTATTCATTTTATGTAAATTCACAATGTAAAATAATCAGAATCCATCAGCTGGCATTGTGATGACATGTTGAATTCTGAAGAGCTCTTACCTTATCTTCTGATAAAGCTTTCGCCATCATTTTACCGGACTTCCTATTCATAGTACGCGAAATAACTGCTCGCCATTTCTTTCCTATTTTGCTTCCAGATTTGGTGACTTCTTCTGAGCTGGCTGCTGTACTACCAGCCATGTCTGCCTGAAAGTGAAACCAAGGTCCAGTCAGTGGGTTGAACGCACTCTGATGTAACAGAATCATATAAGACTGAAGCCATGCAACACTTTTTTTTTTCTCGCAGTTTCTCAATAGGCATTAAATTACTTATTTCTAAGTTGTTCATCAACTTTTCTAAAAGGTTATTCAATGGGTTTTCATGGGAATGGTTCAACTTTGTATCTAATACTGCAAAGAAAGAAAAATGAATTGATCCGCTAAATGCAGAAAAAACAGCAAGTTCATATAGACAGGAATATGATGACAGGATGATATGTTACATTGAATGTGGGGAATAAATATTGTCCTGATGATTTGAATAAATCATCTCTTCTTTGACATATTACCATGGGATCAGGTTCATCCACTGATGAGAGCAGGTATATTAATGATTCATCTGAAAGGTGGCTCCTGTAACAGTACAGTCCATCCTCAGTATATTAATGGGTTGTCAGAATAAATGTTTCTATTGAAGTCTCTAGAACAGAGTGTAGCCCACAACATTTTTGTTCAAATGCTAGAGGGCGACAACCGAACCATGGACAGGTACCTCATACAACTCACGTTTGTATATAATTTCACCATAAAATACAATGGTTCCTCATGGGCGGATGTGCGGGAGTGGGCGCCGTCTGTGTATGGCAGCCTGCCCGCAGTCCGTCTCTTCACCTTTTTTTATTTTAAGTCCTGTCCAAAATGTTGGAGGTCTTTTATGTGGGGGTGGGGGGGGGGGGGGGAAGGGGAAACTTTAATTCTTAGTCCCCTACCTGGTCGAGAGGCAGCATCCCTCCGAGCTGCTTCTTCGCCCCGTCCTCGCGGCCTACCATCGAGAATGGAGCGGCGTTTCCTGTCGGGACCGGCCTGGACTACAGCTTCGGCGGCGGCGCAGCGCAAGGACACCATCACGGAGCGGAGCCACGGAGTGGGCGATGCCTTACCGGTCGCCGTGCTGTAGGCTCCGGAGCGCTGTGGCCATCGATCCAAACATCGCGGAGTTGTGGCTGCGGGCGTCCGGCCGCGGGCGGCGCTGGATTTGGAGCGCCGCGGAGCCAGGATCGAGTTCGCCGGGGTCGGAGCTCCAACCGGCGTGGCCTGAGGCTACGAGTTCTCTGGTCTCCGGGGAGGAGGCAGCCGCTCCAGACTTTCCAAGCCGCTGAGGAATTGTTTCACACCCGACGCCAGTGTTCCATCTTCACGGCAAGAGGGCCCTGAAAACATCGGACTGGCTGCAAGGCCACAATGGCCCCGACCTCGGGTGTTTCAGAGGAAGAGGACTTAACTTTCTGCTGCCTTTCCCCACAGTGGAAAATTTTGATTCTGCTGTGGGGGGACGTTTGTGTTGAACTCTATAATGTGTTGTGTCCATTTTCTTTCTTTATTTAATTTAAACTTTTTTCTATGGTTTGTATGTAAATTTATTATTTAATTTATGTAAAGCACTTTGGTGTCAATGCAAGTTGACTTAAAATGTGCTATATAAATAAAGCAATAATAATAATAATAATGGCTTAATTGGCAAAACACCAGAAACTAAATTAAGCTGTGAACCACAATAAATAGTTTCTTCACACTGCATCAGCGCTTACTATTACACAAAAATCATCATATAAGGTGAATGAGTCTTTTTCCCAGGGAAGGGAAATCTGGAAATAGAGGGCCTGGTTTTAAGTTGAGAGTGGAAAGATTTAGTAGAACCTCAGGGCAACCTATTCACATAGAGGGTGGTAGAAATATAGAATGAGCTGCCAGAGGAAGTAGCAGAAGCAGATGCAATAATGGCATTTAAAATACATTTGGACAGGTACATGGATAGCAAAGGTTTAGTGGGATATGGGACGGGCACAAGCAAATGTTACTACTTTGGGTGGAGCATCCCGTTAGCACGGGCAAGCTGAACCTGTTTCTGTGCTGTATGACTTCATGACTTAAAAAATAACATTGTTATTAGCAATAATCTGTCTCCTCTTTGAAAAAAATCCTTCTCACTTTTTCTGCAACAAAGTAATCACAGACTTACATTTTCATTTATAATGGGCTCTTGTTCAGTAACCAACGGTGACGATGGTGGCTTTGAGCGCTCAAAGCGCTTGAAGCTGCTTGACCTTTGTAGAGAGAGCTGTCAAAATATTACAAACATTACTGTCATTTGTATTAAATAAGTAAACTTGTATTAAATTACAAGTTGTATTAAATAGTCAAGTCAAGTCAAGTCACTTTTATTTCTATAGCACATTTAAAAAACAAAAGTTGGCCAAAGTGCTTTACATTGGAGATACTAACGTTATACTAAGAATAAGTAATTCTCGCTGAAAGCTTACAAGATAGAACACATCGATATATTTCAAGAAATAAATGCCTCCTCCAAGAAGCGACTATAACCCACTCTTTTGCAGCCTGCACAAAGTTACAAAACTTCTGGAGGGGAATTTTTGATACCTTTTCCAAAACACTTAAACTAAATTGGACCCCGATATAAAACTGATCACACTAGGTATGTCAGAGGCCTGTTCTAAGCTAACGATATTTCAAAGACGTTTCCTCAACTAGGGCCTAATAACGGCAAAAAATGAACACTTACATTTTGGAACCAGACAACAGTCCCTACAGTGAAGATGTGGATTACAGATATGCCCGAGACACTACATTTGGAAAACATTAGGCTTGTCTTGGCGGAAAAAACAGATCAATTTCTTAAGACATGGGCACACTTTACTGGATTTTTACAACAATAGTATGGTAAAACACAAATTTAAATTTAAATCCGATGCTATGTTGGGGGGGGGGGGGGGGGGGGGGTTGGGGCAAGGTATATCTCAATTTTTTTCTTATTCCTCTATCTTTCTGCTGCACTGCTTTGGTAGCTTAGGAGACTTTTTCTCGTTCTTCTCTACTCTATCCTTTCACTTTTTCTTTTCTTCTTTTCTTGCTTTACCTTTTTTTCCTTTTATTCATTTTCACAATTTAATAATAATAATAATAATAATAATAATAAAAATAAATACTTTATTGATCCCCTCAGGGAAATTCAGATGTCCAGAAGCCCCCAACCAACAAACCCACAGATTCAAAACGAACGCAGACAGAAAATACATAGATACAATGTGGACACTACCTGAGAGCAATAAATACTTAAAAAGACCATAATTAACAGTTAAAATTAAAAATTGCAAAAGCATCCCCCTACAGCCTAGCGGTCCGAATTATAAAATCTAATGGCTGCAGGGGTGAAGGATCTCCTGAACCGCTCCGTTCTACAGGGCAGGGAGAGGAGCCGGTTGTTGTTCCGAGTGCTCTTTTGACTCTCCAGAATTACATGGAGGGGATGCCGGGGTTTTTCAGGGTGACCTGCACCTTGTGCCCTCATACGCCTCTCAGCACATCCATCCCAGAGTCTACTCTCCCCTCCAGCACTGAGCTAGCTCGTTTAACCAGTTTGACCAGCTTCTTGTATTTCTTCTGCACTTAGGTAGGTTAAAATGGTTTGCATTTAGGTTATAAGGTTAAAATAAAGCTGTACAATAATTGTAAAATTCTAGATGCCGAACGTTTTATCTTTGTACAATTGCTTCTAATAAATTAAAACAAATAAATAAATAAAAATAATGAAATATTTGAAGAAATAGGCATTCTTCTCTTTTGCTTTATATTGAAATATAGTATTATAATGATTAACTTATTATTAATCCTTTTGCCCTCATGCCAAACCAATATATTTTCTGTATTCAATACTTTTGTATTGTCATCTACATTATTGCTGACAATACTTATTCCCTGTTATCCCTTTGTCAAGCATTAAATAAATTATTGAAAACAACATTTAAAATCCATCAACCCAGAGTCTAAAATTGCTGTGACATAACTAAAGTTTATGAGAAAATCCTCTCCATATTTCAGTAGAGTGGTTCAATCATTTTAAAAAACAGGTTAAAATTGTTAATATATTAAGCAGGTGAACACATTGAACTGTCACGTGCCAGCATTCCACAACAGAACCACAGGAGTCAGAATCTTTGATTTAATTATTTTGGAAAAATTACAGAATTATCGTTGAGGTAGATGATTGAGGATGGTATTTTTTGATGAAGTTGCCATTTTAGGGTCCATGCGAAAGATTCAAGAAAGATGATCTTTGATCAAATCTGAAGGATCTTGACCCCAAAACGTCACCTTTTCCTTCGCTCCATAGATGCTGCCTCACCCGCTGAGTTTCTCCAGCATTTTTATCCACCTTCGAGTTTTTCAGCATCTGCAGTTCCTACTTAATCAATCTCCAATCAGTTCACTTTCGTGTCACCCTTGACTTGATAATAAT